>NW_026731736.1:390000-420000 GCF_028476545.2 Physella acuta | reverse complement strand
TATAATTGGTTTGATGGATGTACTATTGGATTATGTGTGGGATATTGTATCTATGGTGAGATATAATTGGTTTGATGGATGTATTCTTGGATTCTGTGTGGGGTGATATCATCAGTCTTGAAATAAACTGGGTTAGTCTGAACTCTAACCCTTACTAGGCCATCAAGATTACACACAAAAATACACACACAAACACATACAAGCACACACACACGTATATATATATATATATATATATATATATATATATATATATATATATATATATATATATATATATATATATATATATATATATAAAGTATGTATATGTAGATACCACCAGCAGTAAATATCAGTCCTCAAAAGTCACCCTACACCTGGCATTTCTCCTGGGCCAAACAAAGAACAGCAGGGACAAAAGATGCAAGTTCAAGGCCATCCATCTCAGCAGCAATACACTCTAATCGTTCGACAAACTCACATGACGTGGCCAGCCCATGAGGTTTTTGTTTTAAAACACCAAGCAGACGATCTTGGACGATCTGTCACCCCCTCTCTGGCATCGAACGTCTGCAGGTTCTTCGTTCATGGAACCAGCCTCTGGGATCGCCTTACCATCTAAGGTTCAAAACAACGGACGATGATTTTTTTTTAAACAGAGTGGAAGAAAATAGGAGGTGTGTATTCCAGCCTCGCGAATTATACCCCAGTTGTGGTACACCCCTCACACCCCTACTCACACCTCCCTTACGGCTACACAGTTTACTTGTGAGGGATATTGTTTACTTTTTTTAAAACTGGGGATTCCAATTTTTTATTTTTTGGAGATCGATAAATGTTGTGTCTGATGGATTGATTCGTCCACGGTTTGTATTTACCCAAGCTCGTGTAAGTCATCCATCTAGTACTTGTTTAGGGTGGGGGGTGGGGGTGGAGGGGGGGGGGGGAGATTGTGTTGCCGCGTTTTGATTGGCCAGAGACATGGCACCACCAGGCGTCTGGGGTGTGGGTGGGGGAGGGAGTGTAATTGTTATATGTACCGGCGTGAGGCGTAATCAACAACCCACGTGTAAGGTTGGGGAGGGGGTGGGGGTGGGGGTGAATAAAAGCAATCAAAACACAAAGTTGGCGAGCTATTTAGCCAAACTACTTCACACTTAATGTTAAAACAGTATGGGAAGTGTACTTCACATACATATTCCCATAGAGACCCAGGGGTTGTATATAGACACACACAGAAACACACACACACAACACACATACACATTATATATATATATATATATATATATATATATATATATATATATATATATATATATATATATATATATATATCATAAAGTACAGTCGGGATATCAATGCTGAATTCATGATACAGGATCTAATTATGATTCGACACGTAAAGTTCTGGCCAAGCACAATGTGGTTTCAGGGTTTTGTTTCAAGATCGTGGTTCGGTGGTTTCCGTTCGTCGTCCGAAAAAAAGAAAAAAAAAAACGAATAAATCTTACATTTAGCAGCGTTATGCAATCGGGAAAACTCAATTAAAACAACCCCCTCGACCCCCTTGGTCGTGGGGTTCGGGGATCCCCACTGAAACGAAACCGGGGGTCGGGAAGGTGGCTGGGACCGGGGGCAGTTACGTCCCCTCTGGCGCACCCCAGTTCCGGCCCCGTCGGAAAAAGACATTAATTCACTTTGGTGTGCCTGGAGTTGTAGGCGAAACTTCCACTTGCAGGCTGAAGGACACGAGGGTGGGGGGGGGGGGGAATGTGGGGAGGGGGGGGGCATTTATTATTTGGATTCGGCCAGGGGTAAAAAATGGATTCTGTCTGGGCGACTGGGCAGTGAAACATGGGAGTAGTCTCCCCTGAGGGACTGGAGCAATCCGATGGAGAGGGGGAAAGGGCAAAGATTAGGGTGTAAGAAAAGGAAATGTGGAGAAGGGAGAACGGGAGGCGCGTAATGAGAGAAAAGTAATCGAGAAAAATATTTCGGTAAACTTCATTAAAAATAGAAATTTTATTTTTTTCCCTATCTTTTGAAATTGTATTAAGAGAAAAGTAATCGAATACAATATATTTCGGTAAACTTAATTAACAATAGAAATTTTATTTTTTTATTTTTCCTATCTTTTGAACTTGTATTGTTGTATTGCTATAGGCCTTTGTTAAAAAAAAAAGGGGGGGGGGAGAATACGTATTTTATTGAATTGGTTGGCTTAATGAAATTAGTGGAGAAATTCGATACAGTTTAGAATCGAGACGTTTTCATATTCTAGGAATGGAGATATAATTCGAAAAATCGATAGACTAGACTTCATGTTTAGACGATAGTTAGTTTTACCATAGCGAAACTAGCTAAACATATCAAACGGACAGAGTACTTAGAAATACAAAATCGTTATGTAGGCAACAAAAAACCTAAAAATACTCACAAACATTAAACCCTGTGTCAAGTTAATTACGATATACTTACAGATACTTAGTTTCTTCTCTCGGATTTTTTTGTAAACTATGATCTCAAATAACTTACATAATAAAAACAAAAACAGTGTTAGCAATAAAATTAACATTTTGAGTGAATAGTGTGACTACTAATATAAACTAGGTTCAGCAAGTTCTGCTCTCGGGCAAAAATATTAAAGTTTCGACCAAAGGTCTACTTCAGCTTACCATTAGGGCTACGTAAAAATATTGCCTTTTTTTTTTTTTTAAATATATATTTTCTTCCCAATTTTCAGCATTGATCTTTCTTTTAAAAAATTACAATATTCAAGTCTGTTACTTGCTCCTCACAATTTTTTGACAAGGAAGGCCATGTTATATTTTTTTCGAAAGTGTGCGTCAAGAAATGAAAGGATTGGAGTCACCGTCTCGAGTCAGTGACTCCGCATCATGTGTTTGTAGGGTGACAAGGCGAGTCGAACGGCTTCGAGTTCCTTCTCTGGGATTCTGCTGCCGGCGTGCGCAGTGGAGCGTGAAACGAAGGATTTGAACCGCCGTTTGCTGCCCAGGAAAACGTAATCGTACTCCAGACCAAGGATTGCGGGTATCGAATACTGTATTTGTAAAGAATGTGACGATTCCTCGAGCCCGCTCAGTTGTCGTGGGTACCCGGCATTGGTGGAGATAACTCTAACTGAAGCAGGTGTAAACGTTTCAGAGCACTATCGAGAAAAGTTGATGGTACCAAGATAAAAAAAAAAGGCTCTGTTCAATGGAAGCGGTGTATGGGTGTGTGGTATGGGAGCGCACAATGCTTTCGATACCGTTATAAAAATATTTTATTTTGCGTTATTTGTGATTCGTAAATTTTAAAAAGTAAAAATTTTAAAATCTCTTTTTTTCCCGTAACGATGTGGGGAAAAAAAAATTCCGAAGTACAATTTTTCGAATTCCTAACAACATAGCTTACAAAATAAACAAACTATACAAATTGGAAAAAAAATACTACAACTTAATGAAATATCAGTTTTTGATAACAGCCAAAAAAAAAAATCAGCGTTGGATTACAAATAATGAACGAATTCCATGACTTTTAATCTTGTAAAAAATATGATAGTTAAAAAAAAAACTAAATTGTTGCGAAGTAATATTAACTAATAAAATCGCTAAAAGAAAACTTTTAATGTTTTAATTGTCACAATATTAGACTTAACATCAGTATAAGTTAGATAGGAGAATAAATAACAACCAAAATCTATTAGTCTTCAAAATTTTACACTTACACACGGCGCGTCCGGGAATTTCCTCTGGGACGCATTCGTTCGCGCTGTTCCATTCCTGTGTGGTTGTTTGTATCAACATGATCAATGGCCGCAGTTCTACATTACAAAATGGTTCTAGCGCCACAGACACATCAAGATGGATGGTTCTTATCATACAATGCTAGTCAGTGTAGCGTTTTATAGTAAAGGCCACAGGGGATTGCTAATTTATTCGGTACAAATATGTAGCTTTTAAATTTATTATTCAGTTATGTTTACTATGACTACTTTAGTTACGCGTCTAGACTTGTCTAGAATCTAGACTAGACTCGACTCTAGACAGCCCTAGATGTAAGCATCATTTGTCAAAACTTTGCTAGCCAACATAGTGCACAATGCTGACTCAATAGTTTTTCTTTTAAATTAAATTTAATAAAACGAGTAAAAGACATTTGCGTTTTAGTCGGCGCCGCAAAAATATGATAATAATAAACAAAAGTCCAATTCAGTTAGCTGAAATCTGACACTGTTAAATATTTTCAAGTTGACAATATGTCACAACCGCATATTGACATTTTCCTCCAATGTACAACCTTGGGACGGAGTGTCCTAGCGGTAGAGCACTAGACTGCTGACCCTAAAGTCTCGAGTTCGAATCCCGGTTCAAGTCAGTCCCGGAGTCCACCCAGCTCTGATGGGTACCTAACTCACATTTAAGGGAAAGTTAAGGCGGATGGGCATAGTGCTGATCACACTATCTCTTCATACGTTGAGGTCACACAAAAAAAACAGGTTAACTCTACTTCACTTGCACCATAGACCGTCAGGTTTGAAATCGAACTTTACTAGGGGTCGGCGTGGTCGAGTCGGTAAAGCTCATGGTTGCTAAACCGAAAAGTCTCGAGTTCGATTCGAACCCTCGGGCAGATGTGGCTCGTTAGCTGGGGATAGCCACTCTTCTAGGAGAGACAACTCCAAAATTAAACAACTGCTGCCTTGTAGTTTGTTCTTGGTTGGACAAAGGCTATGGAAGCAAATCCAAAAAAGAAAAGCAGACTGAAGTCGGACTCAGTGGCCTCAATGGCGCATAACCAGTTGACACGTAACGCTTAATTGTAATGGAGGCGTGGTCGAGTCGGCAAAAAGCTCATGGTTTATAAATTCGAACAAAGTGTCGAGTTCAAACCCACTGGCAGATAAATTTCGATCCCCTTCAACACTAATAATTAAGAACGAAGAAGAAGAAGAACTTTACTTTTTCTTTTACAACGTGCCATCGTGAGATGTGGGACTTTGCCAAATATTCTCATCCAACGTTCCCTCTAAGGGAGAAAATCTAGCGTGCAAAATGTATTTTCTGTGCGTGCTGTCCTAAAAGTCTTATACACGGATATATTTATCTTACAAAATCACTGCGCGGACGCTCACAACTTCTGCGCGGCCGCGCAACCGCGCAGCTTAGAGGGAACATTGTTCTCATCCTATCAACTCTCTGATCCCAGGAGCTGACCGCCTAGCTGGGTCACGATGGCCCGCTACCAGGTAGACGTGTACCTTCCCCTGGAGGAAAAGACTACAGCAGACCCGGGGGTCAGATTCTACCTGCAGGCGCTTTACGCCAACCCCCTGGGGCTGGGTCAGACGGTCAACCTCGTGATGTCCATCTACATGCCCTTCTACATGGTGCTCACCGTCTCGCTCATTTGTTTCGCCTTATGGGTCTTTAGGGTAAGTCAGTTTCTTCATATAGGTTTTTCAGGTAAGTCAGTTTCTCCATATGGGTCTTTCGGGTGTCTGTTTCTCCAAATGGGTCTTTCAGGTAAGTCAAGTAATCAGCCAACAAACGTAATGTCAATTATTGATATGTTTCTTTCTTCATTTGGTTCTTGATTGTAATATATATTGTTGTTTTTCTCTTAATGAACTCCCCAAAAGAAATATACACTCATGAAAGTTAGGATAAACTTTTATTTGATATATATATATATATATATATATATATATATATATATATATATATATATATATATATATATATATATATATATATATATATATATATATATATCTATATATATCTATAATATAAGCGGGCTGTGTCTGTCCTTCCTTCCTTCCTTCCGTCCGTCCGTCCGTCATCGCTATAGATTTTGGGACTATAAAAGTAAACTACGCACCATGCTGTGCTTTTCAGTGCACCGCAGTGTCTTATTATAAGTATTAGAGTAGGGTTTGTTTATATAGCGGCATAGAGCTATTTTATAATTTCCACTGTACAATTTTGCATAACGTAAAGAGAATATTAAATACACGCACATTGCTAAAACATATTAAAAGGATCAATGTCAAATATAGTTTTCGTTAATATTCCTAGAAAAAGTGGATACATTTTAATAACATAATAACTGTAGGTTAGAAAAATCAAATGAATTTAACTCTTTTCTAATTTTGACAAAGGAGGTAATTTAAAAATACATTAAACTCACGCTAATAAAAAATGTGAAAGCAAATATACGTTCGTCATAGAAGGAAATAGTGTTGCAATAATATAATTAGCAAAATGTGAATGCAAATTATGTGGATGTGTAAGAGGAAATTATTGTTAGAAAATTATAATTAGCATGGATTGATAAAAGGCAATTTTTTATTTATTTTATTCACTGAATGTAGGCCCTTCTGTTTATTACTTATAATTTTTAATCAACTATTCAGCACTATTATAGACGCGTCATCACGTTCATTAGGTGCGCAATGGTTTTAGTTATGAAACTCTATTGTAAATTTTTAAAATTTAAAGTACTGGAAAAAAAATGCGTGAATGGATAAAGTGAAATATTGTAGGTAAAACACGGATATTTTAAATACTGCCTATTATTTATACTGTTTACTAATTATTATTCTATCTTTCGGTTTGAGGACAAGCTAGGGGTTTTATAGGAGAGACGTAGCGAGGGGAGGGCATATGTCCCCGGGTGCCGACCTTAGGGGGCGCCAAATTGGGTTGGAAAAAATTTGCGAGGGGGGGGGGGGGGTGGAAATCGAAAGTTTTAGGGCGGGGGGGGGGGGACAGGGGTGCAAATCGAAAGTTTGAGGGGGGTGCAAATCACCGGAAAGGGCGCGATTTGGCGCTACGGGCTATACTGTGAGCAATATGCCTTTATGATTGCATTTAAATTGTGTTTATGTTATGAGTGTTGTGTTTGTTTTTTCGTTTTTTTTTTTTTTTTTGTTTTTTTTTTTTGCGTTCGTTTGTGTTGTGTTTAGTTTTGTTCTGTTCCCAAATTGGTTCATTTAAAAAAGATTTACCGTGGCGGAGCACTGGATGCAGCTAGTATATATATATATATGAGATAACAATGTAAGTTAGCAGCTAGCACCACCGTTACCTGCTAGAGAAGACACAACAGCAACCTGTTGTCTCTGTTGCAGTCCATCTTCCTGCGTAACCTCATCACACAGCCCTGCATGCTGATATACCTGAGGTGCCATCTCATCCTGATCCTGACCGGCCCCTGGTACGTCTGGCTGGTCCAGTTCGTGGGCTTCCACCTGAATGTATCACAGGTGAGTGAGTGGTCGAGGGGTAGAGCATCTTTTCGCTACTGCGCTTCTCTGGCTCACAGCTTTTTTCATTACAGTTTTTAATTTCTTGAGTGCATTGTACTTAGAATCGAATTCGAAAGCATTTTGCTGATTTTTTTCCCCTTTTGTTTTTAAATATTTAAAGCATTTTTATTTTACTCTTAATAATAAATAAAAAAATATAAAAAATTTCAACATAACGTAGGATTAATTAAAAGTCGGTGCAAGGGAAATAACTCTGTAAAATAATCAAGGATTTAGAATTACTAAATTGTTTCCCTTTAATTTGTCATTGTTTTTCACAAAAATATACAAAACTTCGTTTCTCAACAAATATAAAAGTTTTTTTTTTTAGAACCACACACAGTTTAATAACCATGATCGAGAATGTAATAATATAAGCATGCTAAAAATAAATTAGTGTAGATCAGAAAGCTGTTTGGAATATTTCTTGCTTTATTTAATTCTGTACATTTCGCGTTGTCTCCCCTAGCTGTATTCGTGCTTCCTCCTTCTGTGGGCCCACAACAGTGCCATGATATCAACCTCCAACCTGCTCATCTTGATGATCTTAGAAAGGGCGGTAACTATAGGCAGACCGGAATCTGTGTGGGTAAGCATCTGATAAGCATCATTTAACACAAAGGGGTCGGCGTGGTCGAGTCGGTAAAGCTCATGGTTGCTAAACCGAAAAGTCTCGAGTTCGAACCCTCGGGCAGACGTTAGCTTGGGACAGCCACTCTTCTAGGAGAGACAACTCCAAAATTAAACAACTGCTGCCTTGTAGTTTGTTCTTGGTTGGACAAAGGCTATGGAAGTAAATCCCAAAAGAAAAGCAGGCTGAAATCGGAGTCAATGGCCTCAATGGCGCATAACCAGTTGACACGTAATCCTTAATTGTGTTGGAAGCATGACGAGTCGGCAAAGCTCATGGTTGATAAATTCGAAAAAAGTCTCGAGTTCAAACCCTCGATTCCTCCCAACACTAAAAATTAAGAACGAAGAAGAAGACACAACAGTACGTTCGCACGGATCTGATACGCATTGTTTAACACATCCCTATCATATGTGTAATATGAAGTTATTAAATTTTACGTAGACTACACAAGTAATATTACCCGTTAAATCCTTCGCACCCCCACCCCTTCCGTGTCTGCTCTGATATACAACACATTGTTACACACACTTACACACATATAAATACACAATATGCACAAACAGAGAAGAACACCGACACGATTCATTAATATGATACAAGTATTTTTTTAAATAAAAATTTACGAGTGATGTTATATACTTTTGTTTTGATAAAATAACGTTTTTTTAAACCTTCGCTATGGCAACCGCTGTTGTTATGGTAACCGCTGTTGTTATGGTAATTTTTTTTTGTTATGGAAATTAGTGTGGCGCAAATCTTGCCAAAAGATTGCCTACTTGTGTTATCACATACGAGCCGACCCGCGGCATATCATACACCGCAATTTAGTTGTTTTATTTTCTACTTTTCAGTAATTTGTGAATTCGACAGTACCAATGCTGCCACTGAAAATATTTGCTTCAAAACACTATCAGTCGGTCGTTAAGAACGATACTACCCCCACCCTCCTTTCCCCCAACCCCTACCCTACAGACCATGTAAGGGTGGGGTGGTAGGGAGCGCGCTTACAGCTTGTTTTCTAGCGTCTCCCAGAAGAGAATTATATATATAGATGTTTTTTAGGCGGTGTGGCGTAAATCTTGCCGAAAGATTGCCTACTTGTGTTATCACATATGTTTTAGGCGGTGTGGCGTAAATCTTGCCGAAAGATTTCCTACTTTGTTGTGTTATCACATGTTTCAGTCAGTGTGGCGTAAATCTTGCCGAAAGATTGCCTACTTGTGTTATCACATATGTTTTTTAGGCGGTGTGGCGTAAATCTTGCCGAAAGATTGCCTACTTGTGTTATCACATATATTTCAGGCCGTGTGGCGCAAATCTTGCCGAAAGATTGCCTACTTGTTGTGTTATCACATATATTTCAGGCAGTGTGGCGCAAGTCTTGCCGAAAGATTGCCTACTTGATCATCACGGCGTCTATGGTGTACGCAGGAGGGGGACTGTTGTGTATTCACGGAGAGGAGCTGGTCCTAACCTACAAGCAGGACCCCATCTGTATGCCGTGGTGGGACAACGAAAGGGGGACAGGTAGGACCCGTCCTGTGTAAGTAGTGGGGTGTAGGGCATGTTCTGTATAAGTAGTGGGGTGTAGGACCCGTCCTGTATAAATAGTTTGGGAGAACCCTTAATCTATAAATGGAAGGGGGTGTTGGACCCGTCCTTTATAAATGATTGAGGAGGTAGGACCTGTCTTGTATAGATAGTGAAGTAGGTAGGTCCCTTCTGTATAACAGTGGACCATGTAAAACTCGTCCCGGAGAGGGGGGCTGTAGAATTCGTCATTTATAAATGGTGAAGTAGGTAGGACCCGTCCTACAATAATATCTGTACTGATAGGACTCTGTCCTGTAGACATTGTAGGCAGGGCCGGCTCTACCTATAAGGCGAACTAGGCGGTCGCCTAGGGCGCCTTCCCTAGGGGGGGGGGGGGCGCAAAAAGGTTTAATCGCTATTATCAAAAAAGTACCTAATAATTAAAATCTTTGATTATCTTTTATAAACTAAGGATGGTAATATACTATGGAGTAGCGATCTATTTCGGCGCCCAGGACGGACTATTAATTTTACGCCCCCACCCACAAATTAGGCCTAAATAGGGATATATTTATTCGCGATGGTGAGAATACAACCCCACCTCCCTTTTTTACCAGTCGCTTTACCTTTTTAGTTTGGTGTCACTTAATTGATGTAGAAAACGATTAAATCAGTCCGTAATTTACATATCGGACATTTCAAACGTTATCTAATTTTAATGTTGACTGATTGATCGCTCCAGCGCATGACGGGGCGTTCCAACACACATGATTTTGGTTTTTAATATGGCTTGTAAGTCTTGTTTTCTCTGCCTTTGATTTATAAATCTGTTCTGGTGTATAGAGTTTTGTAAAGATATCGTAGTTCTGGAGTTCGGGAATATCGAGCCTTGCGGTATTCAGGTATCGAAGAGTGTTGACTGTTATCGTGAAGTAGTAGGTCCAGTTAAATCTTTGTTGATTGGGGGTATCGCTTGTAGAGTTTGGTGAAGTCAATCGAGGTGGTGTCGTAGTTCTGGAGCATCGAATCTAGTTTTGTTTAGGTATCGAAGTTTGATATGTGTTGTGAATGTAGCAGAGTATATCGAGTAGTCGAGTTTATCGTAAGTCAGATAATTTCAATTCAAGACGGAACACACTGCGTAGAAAGGTAGGCGTTCTATAACTGAATAATCTTTAGTTTTTTAGGAATCTATATTACCACTCTTAAAGTATTAATATATAATATTATATAGGTTGCATGTAACCGTAATTTTTTTTTTCAAATTATAAATTTTAGATTAAACAAAAATTATGGCAATGTCTTAACTAATCAGTTCACATATTTGATTCATAAGTTTTTTTTTTTTTTTTTTTTTTTTTTTTTTTTTTTTTTTTTTTTTAGATTTTAAGTGTTTAATGTTTAACACAAAAAATATTTTTGTCATTATCAATGCATAATCTTAATTAAAGACAACATTCAATAACAAATAAAGATGATAATAAAATTATGAATGGATGAGCTAAAAGTTACTATGCTAATGTGAAGAATAAATTAGGATGTCCTTATTGTAAGGAATTATAAGACTATTCGAAGTAAAAGTATTTTTATACCAGTACTTAAAACAAACTTAAATTAATTTTTGTATGGCTCATTGGGGAAGAAGAGAGAGAAGCAGTCACTTAAACACCATCACCTAACAAATTAAAGTATACAACAGATATAAATGACATTCAATGCACAGAAGCAAATTTTTCAAGTCAATAACATGAGATTCTGTGGAGTCTGTCTCACTCTCCAGTGTAACACATTAAATATACCTGCCCTATTGTAATAGTAATGATTTAGGTGGACATGATGATCTTGGTGGTTTAAGTCATGCTCAGCAAGCGGACCTTAATCAATTTAAGGTGAAAACAAGAATCGGCAATGAAAATTTTTAAATATTTAATATTTAAGAGATCACCCTGAAGTAGAGTGTTTGATTGCTGGATTTTTAAGTGATGTCCTCACAAAGCGACCAGAAAGCATTAGAGAATTTGCTGCAGAATATTTTACCAACCCAGGACTTGCTGACAAAGTGGAGAGCCAACTGGCTGGTCGTCAAGAAACACTGAAACAAAACCGTGCCATTCAAAGATTGACTTAAACCGTATTTTAGTCATTTTTATAGAGATTTTTCTTGAATAGAAAGTACATGTAACAAGAAATAATTATTATATTTTAGAGTAAGGTTTTTTTAATCAGCCAGAATGTCACATTTTCAGTGGTACATAAAAAAATAAAATAAATTTAAAAAAATAACTAATGTTTCAATGTTACAAGCAAGTAAAGTCTTATTGTTTACATTTCTTTACAGAAGTTAAATAAGGTTGATACAATGTCACTTACAGTTACACTGAAAGCATAAAATATGAATGATTATAAAAAAACATTTAGCCTACTAAAAAGTAAATTGTTATTGTTAGTGTGTTGTAGATAGGTGTTAAGATTTCTATTTCTGTGATATTTGATTCATTTTTTTTTTTTTTTAATACTTTTATTTTCAAATAGAAATAAATTCATCAGCATATACAAATTGTATTTGATTCATAAGGTCCCAAAAATTATTTAATTGTAATTGTCAGCAATCAGAAGTAAATACAAATGAATGCCATCAAGATTGTCTATAAGTATGTTATAATAAAGCTACCGTGTTTAGACTTTCAAGCAAAACTTACAGTTTAGTAGTCAATTGGTAAATATATATTATGTTGACAAAATTGCATAGGTAAAATAAAAGATTTCTTATAAATATTAAGTAATAAAATTTGAATCGTTTTATCGTGTTTTTCTAGCAAGTCTTAGTTACACTTGGTTAGTTTAGCTATTCTTATGAAAGTTATTTCCCTTGAATAAAATGGTTGGATTTTTGAAAATGGGAGATATTTCGCTGCTTTAGTTTACATTAATTTCAAATTCTTGCACCTTTGGGAGGTTTTCTTGCTTTATCAAGTTGAAAAACAAATACATCAGCAGCTGGGTTTTTAAAATGTTTTTTTTCCAGACTTATTTCTCCCGGGAAGGGGGGGGGGGGGAGCACTTGAAATTTTCTAAAGTGAGGGGGGGGGGGATGGGCTATGTCGTAAAGTACAAAGTGGACTTAGCAACGATTTCTATAGAATGTGATTGCACTTGCAAACTGGAATTGAAAGAATTAGTACAAACTTTTGCGACGAAGGAGGCAAGTAAAATTTGAATTTGATGGTTACTTATAACGTGTATGCAATTGATGATGAATTAATTCTTAGTATGTCACTTTTCATAAATTGTTTTCGTATGCTTTAGTAATTAATGTGTGTGGAAAGGGACGTTTTATTAAATTTTGCCTAGGGCACTAAATAACCTGGCGCCAGCACTGACTGTAGGATAGGTATGGCCCTACCTTTATTTAAAATGGTTCATATATGACCCCGTTCTCTAGACATAATAGGATAGGTAAGGCATGTCATGTATGCGACCCCCCCCCCCCTCTCAACTAGTATTATAACAATATAAACCCTAAACCACTACATGTATGCCTAATGTTGACCATATGACCATGTAATCCATATGCCTTTTAAAACATTTCTCTCTATATAGATCACATGTGGTCCAAACTAGTTAAACATTTCTCTCTCTCTAGATCACAAGTGGTACAAACATTTCTCTCTCTATAGATCACAAATGGTACAAACTAGTTAATCATTTCTCTCTCTAGATCACACGTGGTCCCAAACATTTCTCTCTTTATAGATCACATGTGGTACAAACATTTCTCTCTCTATAGATCCAAACTAGTAAAACATTTTTTCTATATAGATAACTTGTGGTCCCAACATTTCTCTCTCTATAGATCACAAGTGGTCCAAACTAGTAAAACATTTCTCTTTTTATAGATCACTTGTGGTACAAACATTTCTCCCTCTATAGATCACAAGTGGTCCAAACTAGTTAATCATTTCTCTTTGTTTAGATCCTGAGTTTCTTCCAGGCATCTCTTCGGGAGGGTTTCGCCGTAAGAAAGAAATTTTAATTCCCCCCCCCCCCCCCAGAAAATTTCTCGAAGAAACACTGTGTAGATCACACGTAGATCACAAGTGGTCCAAACTAGTTAAACATTTTTATCTCTATAGATCACATGTGGTACAAATATTTCTCTCTCTATAGATCTTATGTGGTCCAAACATTTATCTCTCTATAGATATCAAGTGATCCAAACTTGTTAAACATTTTTATCTCTATAGATCACATGTGGTACAAACATTTCTCTCTCTATAGATCACAAGTGGTCCAAACTATCTAAACATTTCTCTCTCTCTAGATCACGTGTGGTACAAATATTTCTCTCTATATAGATCACATGTGGTCCAAACATTTATCTCTCTATAGATATCAAGTGATCCAAACTAGTTACACATTTTTATCTCTATAGATCACATGTGGTACAAACATTTCTCTCTCTATAGATCACAAGTGGTCCAAACTATCTAAACATTTCTCTCTCTCTAGATCACGTGTGGTACAAATATTTCTCTCTATATAGATCACATGTGGTACAAACATTTATCTCTCTATAGATATCAAGTGATCCAAACTAGTTAAACATTTCTCTCTCTATAGATCACGAGAAATCCAAACATTTCTCTCGCTATAGATCACAAGTGGTCCAAACTAGCTAAACATTTCTCTCTCTCTAGATCACAGGTGGTACAAGCTGGTGGCCATTGGTTTCTCCCTTCTCCCCTGCGTCGCCGTCATCTTCTCCCTGATGTTCCTGATGGTGCAGGTGGGGCGCTTCCGGCTGGTGCTCAGGTCGGGCGTGGAGGCGCTCAACCACTACAACGCCCTCTTCATCGAGATCAAGGCAACCCTCCACTTCAAGTTCATCAAAACCCTCACGTGGTTGGGTTTGCTGTTTGTGCTCATGTGTGGCCCTGTAGGGGTTTTTATTTGTGTTGGTCCATGTAAGAATTTGTTCTTTATGATGTTGTTACATATTTTATTTGTGTTAACCCATGTAAGAATTTGTTCTTTATTGTTACATTCTTTATTTGTGTTGGCCCGTGTAAGAATTTGTTCTTTATGATATTGTTACATTTTTAAAGTGATTTTTTTGTAATACTAAGCTAACCGGCAACTCTAGTTACGAAAGGGGAGTGTATGTATGCCGCAGTGATCGTAGTCATGAATGTTCGTAGCTCTGATTGTTCATGACCTGGAATGTTCGTAAACAAGAGTGTTCGAAGTCTGGAGCGTTCATAGTGAACTCTGGTTTGTTACGTAGAAGGAGGTATTCATTAAGTGAGATTTTTGTAATACGAAATTCGTACATCGAGGTATTATTAAAGCCAGTTGTTCGTAAGTCGGGGTGTGTGAAAGAGTAGCGTTTGTAAGCTGGTGCATTTGTAGCATGAGGTGTTCGTTTCCCGGGAAGTCATAGCCAGTCAACGTTATCCTATTATTACCTTTGTGTGTTCGTCAGTGGCGTAGGCAGGGGGGGTTAGGGGGGGGGGGGGGTCATAACCCCCACATAGACCCCTCGGTATATATAAAAAGTATGAGGGGGGGGGTGCAAATCGAAAGTTTGAGGGAGGGGTGCAAATCGAAAGTTTGAGGGCGGGGGTGCAAATCGAAAGTTTGTCCCCGGGTAAAAATTGGAACCCCCCCTTGAGACGATCATGGCTACGCCACTGGTGTTCGTAGTCTGGAACACTAGTTACCATCACGCACTGTCCCGAATTTTAAATCCGTCGCCGAGTTGAAAAAAATAAAACTCCTTTATTCTCAATTTTCCGTTTTCAGAATAGAAAAGAAATGCATCTTTCTAACAGCATATTTTTTTTTGTAAACACTTTATCATATTTTTGACCGACAAGTTTTAAATCAATTTTAAGCACAGTTTTTTAAAAAGTCATTTTTTTTAAAAAATTATGTAATCCGTTTACTCACTGTCTTCTTGAAGAACTAAAGACAGCCGGGATGTCTTGGGCAGAGGCGTAGCGATGGGGGGGGGGGGTGTACATATGTCACCGGGCGCCGACCCTAGGGGGCGCCAAAGTGGGTTGAAAAAATAATTTAAAAGCTACTTTCAGCTGCAGTTTTGCATTATAAATGTAAAAAAAAATATATGGGGGGGGGGGGGCGCCACATTGAAAGTTTGTCCCCGGGATGGGATGGGGGGGGGGTGCCAAATTGAAAGCTTGTCCCCGGGCGCCGGGAAAGGTTGCTATGCCTCTGGTCTTCGGAGTTTGTAAAATTAACAGCCGCAGATCAGACAAAATGGAAGGTTATGGTTGAGACCCTATGCTTCACAAGGTGTAAAGACGATCAAGTCAAGTTAACTGACTGCAGACGGATTGATTGTTGTGTTTTATATTTTTCCAGTCATAAAATCGAGACTTGAACTCAGGGAACAGAGGGAGCAGAAGTCACTGAAAGACTTGCAGGTGCTGGCCAACAGGACCGGCACTGACAACTCGACCACCCCCACCCCAGTGCCGGAAGACACGGCATATTCAGCTCAGTACAACGCCTACGCACGGCTGAGCCGGAGCGACGCCGAGACCATAGTGTGGATGGTGTACTACAGCTTCAGTCTCTTGGTGGTTCCAGTACTTCTGTCGACTGAGGTAAGGGGGACATGTTTTCTGTGGACTAAGGTAAGGGGGGGGGGGCATGTTTTCCGTAGACTGGGGTAAGGGTAACGTTCTGTCACCAGGGTAAGGAAAGGGTGATATGTTTTCTGCGTATGTTAGACCTACACCATTTCGAGACTATTCACGACCGTCTCGATTCGACATAAAAATTCACATAATTTTAGCACTATCCAAGAGGCACTGTTTTAAAGTTGTTTTAAGCAAAGGGAAATAATCAAGTTAATGCGGTTGTATGTGGTAATTAAGCGGTTACATCCCTTGGTATAAGTTTTTAAAAATTATTCTTTGCATAAAAAAAAACAAAATCTCAGCATGTTTATTCTCTTCATATAAATAGTCCCTCAACAAAAGTAAAGTTACACTTGAGTCGTTTTTTTTTTTAAATTGTATTTTCTCATAGGGTTTGGAGAGTATATTTATCAAGTAAAGTAACAAACGTTCATGCAAATAAGTAGGACATTTAAACCGTGTTTACCCTCAATTGTGTTATGAAAGAAGTGAGCAAGACAGGCTATGCTAGCTATGGTAGAATCACCTTTTCGTCCCTGAAAGTCTATTGGTGCAGATGAAGTAGAGCTGGCCTCTTTCTGTGAACTCGACATAAGGAGATAATTTGGGCGATTTGTTGCCAAGTCTTAACTTAGAGCTGGGTGGACTCAGGGACGTCGTACGGGCACAAGTTCCTGAGCCGAACTTGAGACTTTGCAAGCCTTTAGTTCTTGTTCTTGTTGTGAAGATTCACTGATTTTCAACTTAAAATAGTTTTATTTGATGTATACTTCCCATGCAGTGATGTATGGGTTTGATTAATCAATGTGAATTTTATTTTCTGTTGATTTGAATTTTTAAAAAGTCGTGTCCTCTAGCCGAACATCTGCACCTTTGGCAGTAGAGGCGTAGCAAGGGGGGGGGGTACATATGTCCCCGGGCGCCGACCCTAGGGGCGCCAAAATGGGTTGAAAAAAATATTGAAAGCTCATTCTAGCTGCAGTTTTGCATTACAAATATAAAAATATAATATATGTAAAAAATAAATGGGGGATGGGGCGCCAAATTGAAAGTTTGTCCCCGGGCGCCGGGAAGAGTCGCTACGCCTCTGTTTGGCTGTGTTCCTTTTGTTGCGGCCAACTCACTCTATACACGAGTGTCTCACTGTCTTATAAGTATACTAGTTACGTTTTGTAATTTACTTTTTTACACACGAAAGGGTAACTACTAAACTAATAAGACGATTAGAGTTTCTTTCAGGCATCTCTTCTGACGAAAAAGAAGAAAAATATATATGTTTAAGTAAATTTCCCTTTTTTGAACATGACAAGTCCATGGGGCATATGAAGTAGAGTAGTAGAGTTCACCTGTTTCTGTGATCTCGGCATATTCATAATGTATAAAGAAAATATATACTTTTAACCAGTTCCCCCCCCCCCCCCCCCCGTCCATGGAGAAAAAAATGTCTGAACGAAACACTGCAGGTGACGATCACGTTATCTTTTTCCGTAACCTTGAGTATCGTCTTTTAAACCTCTCCATAACCACAACGATAACCCATCACTCCGGCCTAAAGAGGTGTACCCTCTATGTTGACAGTCCCATTGAGATACACCTGACATCCACTAAGTACCCCCATTGAAATACAACCAAGTACAATAAAACGTGACGTCAGCCATCTTTAACCAACACATTTCTGGGCCTGTGTTGAGAGCCTCGTTAACTTGGTGTGTGAAGACACTTGACACACATCAGGACACTGGTGTTAGAAACATTGGAGAACCTTGCTTCAAACAGTTTTAGTTAAATCTAAAAACTAAGCTTCCAACCGTTTCATCTAATATATTAAAATATGATATACAAAAGTTATTTACTACACCCGTTTTTTTTTTTTTTATTATTTATTTATTTCTTCGGGCGTAGCGTTTTTACACTTAACAAAAAATTAATAATTAAACCACTGTATAATTAACCTAACTTTTAATTCCCATTTTTTCCCCATCCTTTTTAGATTCTTTTTTACCGCGAGTTCAAGGGGCGGACAGTTCAAGTGATGAATTTTATCCTGTGTCGTAAAGTCCCCACACCCCAGTGGAGCGGTTTAGATTTTTTCACATCGGAGATGGCCCCCGACCAACTCGTTGGCCCGTACGTGGCCAGGAGCGACGAGTACCTTTCCTCAGCCCGGACCCCCGTGACGGAGAAGGAGGTCAAGGTCATCCGGGTGTACGACGCCAGCAAGGCCGTGAAAGCCGGACGTGTCGTCACCGGCGCCTCCTTGGCGGGAAGCAAAAAAACCAGCGCGGCCGACGTGAGCCGGCAGAAACCGGTGCCGGCCGCACGGAAGCAGACGGCGGTTAAAAATACCAAGGCGAAAAAGGCGGAGAAACCCGCGCAGCAGAAGAGAAAAGCGTTCACCCGTAAATCCAACAGTCAAGAGGTGCAACATCCCAAGTCAGACGACAGCAGCTCAACGTGATGGCGCATGCGCAGGATGAGATGACGTCACATGTTAAGTAAAGTAAAAAAAAATATGAAAATTCTGACTGGGAACTGGGATGATACAAAAAAAACTGCTTATAACTAATTTATTTTTATAAAACCAAAACAACAGGACGTATAGGTGCAGATATTTTAAAGTATCAATTCGTATTCGCTCATGCGAGAATACAATTATTTTAAAGATCAGTTCGTATTAACGCTGGCTAAAATTCCAATATATGACGGAAGGGTTTACATCTATACTTGTAAGAATTCAAATAATAAAGGAAATGTCCGTATGCCGTTCTTTGTTTGGCCCAGGAGAAATGCAAGGTGTAGAATGACTTTTGAGGACTTTACAGCTATATATATTATTTGACTTTTTTCTCTTCCTCTATTCCCCTGAATCACTCAGGATTTTATTTTTATGTTCATATAGTTATATACATTGTGTGATTTTTATAACGATGTTTTCAACATCGCTTTATTTTAGAAATAAATGAAAAAATTAAACCTGTTTTATGTTTGTTTTTCTTGTTAGTAATGTTAGACTTTCTCTGTGTGTGGTGACTTAATATTAAGATGTTAACAGTGGCGTAGCGAGGTCGGGTGTCACCCAGTGCGGCACTTAATGGTGTCGTCCCCCCAGAGGCGTTGCGACCCTTCCCGGGGACAAACTTTCAAGTTTTCAATTTGCACCCCCCCCCTCAAACTTTCGATTTGCACCCCCCCCCCCTTCATTTTCGATTTGCACTCCCCCCCCCCCCCCTCAAGTTTTTCTCTATATTATTTGCTATTTTTTGCCTTGGTGTCACCCCCCTAAATGGTGTCACCCGGTGCGGTCCGCACCCCCCCCCCCTCGCTACGGCCCTGGATGTTAATATCGTTTATTTGAAACATATTTTTTTGTTATTTTGTGGTATATGTGGAGAGATGGTGCTCAAATTACCTCTTTATATATTATATATTATCTTTTAAGTAAAATTTTTCACTACTAGAATAAACAATGAAAGATCAGAGGTTTACTGTCTTTTAAAAATAATAAAATATATCACAACATTGTTAAATAAGTTAAGACGCAACGAACTGTTAAGAATTTAAGTTATTAATCTTTTCTTATTTTTCTTTTGGTTACTTCCCATTTATCAATATAGAAGACAGTAAAGGGAGACGAGTTATATCTTGGCTTTGAATTTTATGTTTTATATCTTTTGGAAATCTGTCACTCAAAAATAAACAACGTAAACCATATATTCCTATTTAACTAAATACGATTATGAAAATGTATTATAAAATTTACGAACAATTGATATTTTGAATAAATGCTAGATTCATAGCTTAAATAGACAACTGTTAGCTTGAAATATTAATCAATCTATAAATGCAAGAAACCTATATTTCATTTTGTTCTCTCTGAAGTTTAAAAGCCGATTTTCTAATAATCGTTGCATTCTCGATATTCAACTGTACTCTGATAAAACCGGCCGCTAAATAAATAGTAGTTGACTTAACTAGACCAGGGGTCGGCAACCTTCTGAGACGAAAGAGCCAAAAGTTAAAATTATCATCATTACCCGGTTTTTAAAGTGCCACTAACATTTTTATGTCAATAGTATACTTGTTTACGATTATACATACATACATATATATATATATATATATATATATATATATATATATATATATATATATATATATATATATATATATATAATGTGATTAGGATTAGGTGAATAAATTTGATTTGTTGTTTAAAATAAATTGTTTTAAATATGAAACAATATTTATTCATACAAAAACATACACTGGATTCGCCAGAATAATGTAATTAGTAATCAAAAAAATTATTGAATGGATAACTGCCGTCGGCTAAAGCTAACAAAGGTAACTTCGCGTCTGCACGATAGCTATCCAAAGCAATCCTTTGTTTAATATATGCATAGTTCTAAACAGTAATCATATGCGACAGGCCCCTATACCAGGGGTCGGCAACCTTTTGAGACGGAAGAGCCAAAAGTTGCAAGTTATAACATTTCCCAGTTTTTAAATAGCCACTAGCATTATTTTCCCAATATTTTGGTATTTGATAAGGATTAGATAAATAAATTTGCTTTTTTATTTGAAATAAATAGCGTTTAATATGAACTAATATTGATTCATATAAAAACATACAGATGTTTCGCACAAAAAGTGTTTTAGCTAGCTCTGCTATGATTAAGTTAGTTATCAAATAATATAACTATACGACAATCCCAATCCACTTTAGAAGCCAATAACTTTTTTTCTTTACGGACACCACTGGCTCAGGAAGTGTCTCCCATAGCCAGGCAGCCCTCAACACGACAAACCCGGAATAACTGGCTTGAGTATCGGTTTG
This sequence comes from Physella acuta, assembly GCF_028476545.2. Classification (NCBI taxonomy): domain Eukaryota; kingdom Metazoa; phylum Mollusca; class Gastropoda; family Physidae; genus Physella; species Physella acuta. Next base: position 399,031 of record NW_026731736.1, on the reverse strand, counting down.
ATAACCTTATCGGTCACTTCTGTCCTTCGTTTTACACCGGACTTATCTTCCACCATACTCGTACCCCACCCTCCAGTATCGTAGGAAGCTAATAACTACAATACTACGTTACTCGGGTGAAATAAATGCATACTGAAATGTAGATGAATGCATTGTGTGTTAAATAACATTCCCCATTTAGATATTCAAAAACGTTTGCACTTGGGCTGTGGCAAACATGGAATAGTCCTTTACAACTCACCTACTCGCATTGTTCAATGATGAGTGTTTTTATTCTGTTTGTTAAAGTGGGTTTTTTTTTACAGTATACTATTTTTTATGAGTTTTGAAAATAAAATAAAATAATTAGTAATATTTGTGCATGGAACTGGAGAGCCGCACCTTGTCATCAAAAGAGCCGCATGCGGCTCGCGAGCCGCAGGTTGCCGACCCCTGCCCTATACCTCTCTATAATAGAATGTAAAGAGCCTACTTACATCTATATATATAATTCTCTTCATGTAGACCATAGAAAACACCACGCAGCTTAGCCACCAGCTTCATCCCCACTTGTCAGGTGAGCTGTGCTTCACCCAGTGTTTCTTCCAGACTTTTTTCTCCGTGGGGAAGGGGGGGGGGGGCTTTTGAAATTTTCGAGGGGGGGGGGGCGGTCTACATTTTTCGGGGGGGGGGGGGGAGAAGGGTGGGGGGGGGGGCGGACACTAGTAAAAGTGTATGTTTACTATATAAAATCCATCTCGTTCGGGGGGGGGGGCTCTGGTTTCACCCCGAATGTTTACAATATTAGAGCCGGTCCGAATAAGTATTTGAAACTAAGGGGAGATAATAGTGATATTTTCATTGTCGTCTGTAAACGGCTGCTTTCACTGGGCGGTGTGGGGTGGGGGAGGAAGGGGGTGGGGTAGTGTCGAATTCACAAATTATGAATTGTTGATAAGTAGAAAATAAAACAACTAGATAGCGGCGTATGCTACGTGGCGGGTCAGCTCGTAAAATATATTTTAAAAGAAACGTCATTGTGTCGCAACGATAAAACCAGAGGCGTAACGACCCATTCCAGAGCCGGGGCGAACTATCATTTTGCGACCCTCACTCATTCTATTTTTATACAGGTATTCACGTTGGTGAAAAGCGCCTCCTCCCCCCCCCCCCTCCTCAGTCGGAAAGGTTGGTGGTACTTTATATCAGTCACTATCACGTATAGGTTTTTATCTAGGAGCAACACAATTGATGTGGACAATAATTTTATCAGTGTATAAACCCTTGTAGCCTTTACTTTCTTAAATTTGACTGTGTATATAATTCAATACCCTAGATTCAAATTAACTTTTTTTTTTCAAGACCTTCCCCACCCACCCCTTAGGGTCGGCACCCGGGCTGCCGCCCCACCCACCCTCCCCTAGTTACGCCGCTGAAATAAACTAAGATAAGGTTTTTCTATTACAAATTCTTAACAGCCAGGAACAGGGATTACCAAACATGGAAGCGTGCTCTAAAAATAAATACAGTGTATCGCAACATTGTTTTATACATTAGACTCATTGAAAGAACAGTATTAATTTCTGTAAGTTACTCCCCACTGCTAATTATATATTAAAAATGGGAGACAAGCTATAAGTTTGCTCACAAATTATGTAAAAAATACAGACATATAGGTAACGTTCAAAAACTAAAATAATAAATCAAAATATATAAATCTTTAAAACAAAGCCATGGAGAACTTAAGTATTTTTTTAAATAATTTTTTTGAGTTTTTTAAATAATTTTTAGATTTATCATTTAAAACGATAACTATTAGCTTTTTGAATCAACCTGTTCATAGATCAATGAAACTTACCTTTCTATTGCGATTTCTCATCTGTCAAACTGAAAAAACACAATTGTTAAGGGTGATGCCAACTCTTCTTCCTGGAGTTTTGTGGATAATAAAAAAGCAAGGATCAGCTCCACCGAAACAAAACAAACTTCTGAAGAGACCAAATTGAAGTCAGATGTAGCTAAAAAAGACAAGAGTAAAAAAAAGGGAAAATCACAGAAGCCAAGTTGATATGATATTTAGAATTAGCCAATAAAGAATTAATTATAAAAAAAAAAAAAATGTTAATTAAATATATTTCATAAATTTTAAGGGCAGCGTAAGCTCATCGCCGGAGGTCAATTTTGTGTCATGGAAAATTTTGGTATGATAGATCAGTTTGAGTATTAAAGAGATCCTTTTCCCGACGGTCGTTTTTGTTTCTGGGCGTGTGTAGCTACAATGTCAACCCTTAACTTCGCAGCTGAGGATGGAGCAGAGAAAACTAAGCAGTCAAAAGAATCCGAGTTGCACATCCATTTTTGTCTAGATCTTTTACCATTTTACGTTCTTCATTTAATTACTACGAGCCGGCCCGCGGCATAACATACGCCGCTATTAAGTTGTTTCTAATTTTCAATAATTCATAATTTGTGAATTCGACAGTACCAACGCTGACACTGAAAATATTTCTTTAAAACACTATAAGTAGCTCGTTAAGGACCATAACCCCCCCCCCCTTCCTTCCCTCCCCCCCTCCCCCCCCCCCCCTACGTTTAAAATCGTTGGCCCTGCTTGTAAACATTTAGAGTGAACACAGCTCACTAAAACCATGTAGGGGTGGGGAGGTAGGGAGAGCGTTTGCAGCTTGTTTTCTAACGGCTCGAAGAAGAGAATTATATATATAGATATGTTTATGTCTTTGAAACTGTGAAACTGTTTTAAACCACCGAATAAATTATTATTACTATTTTAAATATTTAAAATAAATTTAAAAAAAAATCTGTGGGAGGACTGCTATAGATATAGATGTTTGAAAGGGAAGAATATTTGATATGATGTGTCTCGTTGTACTCAACATAACATTCCGGTTGCTTAAAATTTTTATAATTTTATTTTTCTTTAATATCAAATTTATTTCAGCTCTATTTAAAAGCCCAAACTACCTCAACTTAATGACTGAAATAAATTTTCGATATGAGTGGACAGTGGAGCAGTTAGGGTTTTACCGGCCGTTACACGCAAAGGCGGCTGGGCATAGTGCTGACCACACTATCTCTTCATATGCCGAGATCACAGAAAATGATGAACTCTACTTCCTCTGCCCCATGTGTTCCGGGTACTAACGGTAAAAAATGATGATGCACACATTAACAGCGGCAATCTTTGGAAGCACTTGGTCCATTACGTATTTAAACGTGAGCAGCGAAAGAATTGACTTCTTCTGAAGTCAATTTTAAGGAGGGGTTTTTTAAAAAATAAAAAACTGTTCATGTTGTATTTTAGCCGTCTTGATCGTACATTTTTACAGTAACATTATGTAGTTATTTAACAATTCTTGTGTAAGTCTATATAAGAGAGTAAAAGCCTTCAGTTTCTTAAAAGTTTTTTTATTATTATTATGGCTTCATCTAGACATGTCTTTGTGCTAGTATAAGCTTTACATAATACATGCATGGTCCCAAAGATGATTAAAGTGCGACAAGCGCTTATACCTTAATCACAAAAGGTAGAGTTTGTTTACTTAAATTGGAAATAAAATAATAACGTCAGTGTGTCGTATGATATCGGGGTGGTAGTAACATAAATAAAAGATAAGGTCAAGGTTAACTTTCTTTTAAAAAAAATATCTACACAGCCCAGCACGGCCGTTACCAAATTAGGAAGGTGATTTGAAATAAGTATAATATTTTACAGCATTGTTTAACTAGTTAGAACAGGAATTATTTTATATATAGTTACTCCCCATTATAAGTAGTAAAATACTATGGGAGACAACATATGTGTTTGCTAAAAATAAAATCTGTAATCAAGTAGACAATTACCATTAATAAACTTAAAATATAAACCATAAATTTTTTTGTCTTATTAAATATATCCATTAAAAAACTTAAGATGTTTTGACATTTCTGTTTTTCTTAATACATTTTCTATTTATTATTTAATTTGACAACCATTAGCTTTATTAATCACTTAATTCATAAATAATTGAAACTTCAATAAAAATCTAATAACATACTCTTCCCCGTGGTTAAAGCCGAAAAAATCTCTCTTAAATTAAACACTCGTCAACCTCCACTTCGCCCATTTCAACTACTGGACAAAGCTTTCGACTACTTGATCACTCTCAATTTCTTTTCATCTACAATCCTCGACACAGCAATATCACTAAAACTAAACATTTTTCATCATCATTTCGCCCATTCGACTATGCAAGAAAACTTCTTCATTCTCTCTACAATGAACAATAAATCAAAGCAACCTAGGAAAAACGACATTTCAACACAAGGACACTACCTCAACTATCCTCACCACTCGATGAACTCTACCATCAACGACAAGACACCAAACTCATCTTCCCATTATCGGAACATTCTTCATTGACACTCAAACTACAACTAGCAACTAAGAATCAACCACTGCTCAACCAAGATTGTAATACGCGCAAGAAGCAAGGCCAAAAACGAGAAGCGATCAAGTATTGTCCTGTACTCTATGTTATATCAAAGGAACCATGAAAACAAGAACGGAAAAATGGAACCAAGAAAACGGAAGGAAAATCAAGAAAAGAATATTGTAAAAATTGTATGCAATACTATGTATTACATGTATATTTTAACATGCAACCTATCCACACAGCTAGCTCCTGGCTCGAAGGGAGTGAACTGTGTGGAAGGAAATCTATTAAACGCTTTTAAAAAAAGTTTGTAAAAAATTCTTTCGTGTTTCGCAACTGTAGGGAAATAACTCAGACATTGAATGGATGTTCGGGGACACAGATTTTACAAAGGAAAAACTGCACATCGACCAATGTTGCAATGGAAAACTTCCCTGTTTAGAAGAAACTCACAAACAGTCTTTGAATCTCTTTGATAGTACTCTGCTTCCCCCTCCCCACTGTCTATTCAATTACCCCCAGGTCAATCCATCCCCCGTCTTTAGCGATAATTTACCCCCCCCCCCCCCTTGTAAGTATTTCATCTCATTATCTCTCACAAACATCTATAACGTATTTTATCCAACAATACTAAAATATCAAGTAAAACCAACAATATATAATCCACTAATATAAAAATGAGGCTCTGTATTTAAACGGGTCTTATGTTTCTAATCTCACTTATTTTTTAAATTCCAAAATTATTGAAAGCTTTTAAGGGAAGTCTAAAACAGAGAGTAACAGAGTTTTATCTCTTAGCTAGGTAGTCTTTATGCTAGAACAGGGTTTATGATAGTCTAAGGTTTTTGTTAGGCTAAGGCTTGGGCGAGAAAACAATGTATGCAAAGATAGGGTTCGTGTTAGGGTCTATGTAAATGTAAGACTAGGTTTTGTTCTAGGCTAGGGTTCGGGCTAGACAAGGGTTCGTGTTAGGTAAAGTTCTATGTAAGGCTAAGTTTTGTTCTAAGCTAGGGTTTGTGTAAGACTAAGTTTTTGCAAGGGTAGTGTTTGTATAACGTTAGTTTTGTGACAGGCTATGGAACTCTACAAGAATAAACTAAGATCAAATATCTTTTAAAATACATACAACGTATTTCAACATTGTTTAATACGTTAAACGCGAAGAAAATTTTTTAAAACTGTTTTTTTTAAATATTTTTTTCTTTTAGTTACTTTCATGTATTAATATATATATATACAAAACAACTGAGGGAGAAAACTTACTGATCTTTCAAGATAAATTACTAGCTGTATCTCGTTACAAAGTGTAAGCATTCAAGAAAATTCTAAACCGAAAAGACCTCAGTTCAAACCCCCGGGTAGATGAGGTTCGATTGCTAAGAACAGCTACTCATCTAGGAGAGACAGAGGCGTAGTAACCCTTCCCGGCGCCTGGGGACAAACTTTTAATTTTCAATTTGCAACCCCCCCCCTCAAACTTTCAATTTCCACCCCCCTTCAAACTTTCAATTTGCACCCCCCTCCCCGTTCAAACTTTCATTTTCCAACCCATTTTGGCGCCCAATAAGGTCGGCGCCCGGGGACATATGTACCCCCCTCCCATCGCTACGCCTCTGAGGAGAGAACAGTTTCTTCCAGGCATCTCTTCGGCTCCCCCCCCCCCTACCCGAATGAAATAGAAATTTATATAGATAAGATATACTTGTACCAGTGTCTACCCCTCCGGGAAATTTAGTCCCTTCCCCCCTCACGAAAATTTCAAGTGCCACTCGGAAAAAAAGTCGGAATGAACCCTGGGAGAGAAAACTCGAAAATCAAACTGATGCTAACACGGCACCACTGGGCTTATGGCCTTAAGTAAAGGTCACGGGACAAGGCGCATGAGTTCCCAGATGAGCCTAACGGCCAAGTCCTCGGGACCAAGGCGAGCCACCCAGATGAAGGCAACCGACTGTGGTAAGACATAGAGAGGGGTGGGCCCCGCCGTACAACACTTAGCCCTAGACACACCACTAAGTGGCGCCAAATGACCACGATAAGGGTTAAGATATTTTATTATACAACAAAAACAAAATTCATAAGCATGAATCAAAACCACCAATATTCATTCTAAGCAATATTCAGTTGAAAACTTCTCTCTTATTTTCTTGTTACAAAGTAATTCAACCAGTGGCGGAACTAGAAAAAATGGGCCACCCCGCAAAAATTGTTTTAGGCCCCCCCCATATATATATATATATATATATATATATATATATATATATATATATATATATATATATATACAAACAAAAAATATGAACATAGGATACTCGTATCTGGCCTGATCGGGTTTTGAAAAAAAAGTGTCTGTTTTTTTGTCAATTAAAAAAATTACCACATCATCTCATGTGTGTGAGTGCATTAGTCTGTTTTGAAAATAGGTTTCATTTTAAGTCGGCCGTAATAATTTTTCACTTCGTGTCTGCCAAAGGAATATGAAATATCAAAGCTTTGTGTATGTAATGGTTTCTCGTGTTATGTTTATTTTTATTTTTATGTTTATTTTTATTTTTATTATTAACTTTTAATAAATTTCCTTTTTATACTATGTCATTCTTTAGTATGTATTAAAACAACAATAATTGCGAGAAGGAATTGCTTTTTAATTGTTTAGTACAAATCTATTTAAAGGAGCTTATGAGCACCCCTATTAGACTATTTAAAAAAGGGAAATAAGTCACGGACGTGGTTTAAACGTTTGTCCATCTTTCACAATGGGTTAAAAAAAGGGAATAATTGTACAAGAGCGTGGGATGTTGTCTACAGAATAAAGATAATCCAATCGCAGCTACAGTATTCTTTTAACAAAACAACCATCAAGTCAAAAATTAAAGTAAATTAAAGTTTTTTAACTATAAAAAATTGATTACGGTTGGCTGTGGGCCCCTAAACGGCGTGGGCCCCCCCCGCATTGCGGGGTCTGGCGGCACTGTAGTTCCGCCCCTGAATTCAACGCGTTTTAGTTAAGCCTGAATTAGTGTTACACCAATCCGTTTCTTTTTATTTTGGTTTTTAGCTAGACTAGGCTTTGTGCTAGAATCTATAATAGTTTCTTTTACATTTAACATGCATGGTTCCAATGGTTTTAAATTTCTAAGTTATTGAAAGCCTCTTAGCAAAGTCTGACTAGGCTTTAAGCTAGAATAGTTTTTTTACATTATACATGCATGATTCCAATTAGGAGTCACGTGATAAGGGTGCCTATAACTCTCTATAACAGAGAGTACAGATCTTACATACTTAAAACATAATTTAAGAAGAAGCGTTACGGTATCGTATTATTTCGGCGTGTTGGTAGAATAAACTATGTAAAAGGTCAAAGGGTAAGTGTCTCTCTACACACATCTACACAGCCTAGCACCGTTGATTCCAAACTAGGAAGAGTGGTATAAAAATAAATGTTTTACAACATTGCTTAATAAGTATAGAAATTCTGAAAGCTACTCCCTATTAAATATTATTTTAACTGACCATGTAGTAACGCTCTAAAAATCCAAAATAAATGTTTTTCTTTAAATATACTATATTAGAATACTCTAATATTTAAATTATAGTACGGAAAGCGTGGGTCGCTGTAATATGTATTGGATATCTATACTAATATTTTGGAAGCTATACGCGCTTTTCTTTATAGTTATTTAAAAAGTAGAGTACTATAATACATTAAAAGAAAATTATTTACTTTCTCCTTTTTCAATATATAAACATTAATAACTCACAAATGCACAAACGTCTCACACACGTTCCCCCTCACCTATACTTAGACTTCACAAACACACCCCTACAACTAAATGGTGAAAAAGCTTCCCCTCAGTTGGAAAGGTTAGTGGTACTTTATACCAGTCACTATCACGTATATGTTTTTATCTAGGAGCAACACAATTGATGTGGAAAATAATTTAATCAGTGTATAAAGCCTTGTAGCCATTTACTTTCTTAAATTGGTCTGTTTATATAATTCAATACCCCAGCTTAAAAAGAACTTTTTATTTTTTCTTCAAGCCCTTCCCCACCCACCCGTTAGGGTCGGCACCCAGGCTGCCGCCTCACCCACCCTCCCATAGTCACGCCGCTGGAATAAACTAAGATAAGGTTTTTCTATTACAAATTCTTAACAGCCAGGAACAGGGATTACCAAACATGGAAGCGTGCTCTAAAAATAAATACAGTGTATCTCAACATTGTTTTATACATTAAGACTCATTGAAAGAAAAGTATTAATATCTGTAAGTTACTCCCCATTACTAATTATATATTTTTAAAATGGGAGACAAGCTATAGGTTTGCGCCAAATTATGTAAAAAATACAGACATATAAGTAATGTTACAAAATTAAAATAATAAATCGAAATGTATTATGTTCTGTAACAGTGCTATGAAAAAACTTAATAATTTTGTTAATATTTGAGTATTATTAATAATTTTTAGATTTATCATTTAAATCGATAACTATTACCTTTTTGAATTAACATGTTCATAGAGTAACAAAATTTTACTTTCAATGGTGGTCACTTATCATCATAAAAGCTTGTAAAACAACATCGTTTGTCATTATTTCTTAAAAAAAGACTTAAAAA